>NC_090652.1:9928129-9953129 GCF_040937935.1 Hyperolius riggenbachi
TGCTGAGCACAGGTTATCTTGACAGGTTGTATCATATGTTGACAGGTGATGCTTACATTACTATTTTCATTATTATTATTTAGGCTCACCTTGTACACGTGTAGCCTTCTGCCCTTGTTAGGTGGTACATGTCAGTGCTAGTCTGCTTGGCGGTGGTGAACCCGCAGGAAACCTCACAGGGAAATTCTTCTGATATGATGGAGTGGACAGCACGTTCTCGAACGTTTAGATTTTTGATAGGTTGTAGTAAACGATTTGCACACTATTTGGCCATTTACAGCTCTTTGGGCTCTGTTCTCAAAGACTTCCCGTATGCGGTAAAGTACATGCGGGGAGTTTGCGACCAAAACACCGTCAAGTTCACATTCTCAAAATGTTTCGCATGTTTTCTCCGCATGCGGAAAAAGTGCGGGATTCATGCGGAAAAATTTCCACAAAAGTCGGTATTTTCCGCAATAAAAAGTCAATTCTCAAAACTGTTCAGGCGCATCATTTCGTCGTTATTTACCGATTTTTTTTTTTTTTTTTTTTTTTTTTTTTTATCACCTACAAGTAGTAGGTGATATATTCCGCATCCCGTTGACTTTAACCACCCTGGCGTTCTGATTAAATCGCCAGGGTGGCTGCGGGAGGGTTTTTTTTTTAAATAAAAAAAAAAACTATTTCATGCAGCCAACTGAAAGTTGGCTGCATGAAAGCCCACTAGAGGGCGCTCCGGAGGCGTTCTTCTGATCGCTTCCGGCGGCCAGAAGTAACATGGAAGGCCGCAATGAGCGGCCCTCCGTGTTTCGCTTCCCTCGTCGCCATGGCGACGAGCGGAGTGACGTCATGGACGTCAGCCGACGTCCTGACGTCAGCCGCCTCCGATCCAGCCCTTAGCGCTGGCCGGAACTGTTTGTTCCGGCTACGCTGGGCTCGGGCGGCTGGGGGGACCCTCTTTTCGCGGCGATCAGGCAGCACACGCGGCTGGCAAAGTGCCGGCTGCGTGTGCTGCTTTTTATTTGGTGGAAATCGGCCCAGCAGGGCCTGAGCGGCAGCCTCTGGCGGTGTTGGACGAGCTGAGCTCGTCCAGACCGCTCAGCAGGTTAATGAAGTCTGGAGGCTTAAGGGCAGTGCTTGCTGGACTTTAACTTTTTTTTTTTTTTAAACACTTTTTCATGCAACCTTTTTACCGCATGATTACCGCATGAATAATGGCTGTTTCCGCATCTTTTTTTCCGCATGCGGAAAATATTAGTGAATGTGGAAAGAAATGCAGAGTTTACCGCTGGCGGAAATTTAGCGGTAAACTTTTGCGGTAATTTTGGCTCTTTGTGAATAGAGCCCATTGTGTTGTAGAGGGTGCTGCAATTGGAAAACTGTTACCTATGAGGTTTCATGCTTAGTCCTTTCAAGTAGACTAGGCCGCTTCCCTTTAAAGGGCAACTGTAGCCAAGAGGGTCACAGAGGCTGCCATATTTATTTCCTTGTAAGCAATACCAGTAGCCTGGCTGTCCTGCTGGTCCTCTGCCTCTAATACTATTAGCCATAGACCCCAAACAAGCATGCAGCAGTTCAGGTTTTTCTAACCAGATTAGCTGCATACTTGTTTCTGGTGTGATTCAGACAGTTGTGCATCCAAATAGATCAGCAGGGCTGCCAGGCAATTGGTATTGTTCAACAGGAAATAAATATGGCAGCTTCCATATTCTTCTTACTTCAGTTGTCCTTTAAAGACATTATTGTTGTTTAAGCCTTGGGTGCTATTATGGTTGTGGTGACCCAGTGGGAAACCTCATCAGGGAATTTCGCTAACATGATTGGTTGCTGCTTCAACAGTTTGACAACTTCTAGGTTTTTGGATTAATATAACTACGCCCACACTGTTTGGCCAGTTAGAACTCTTCCAGCTGTAAAGGGTGCTGTGGTTAGCAGGACTGAGGAGTCGGAGCAATTTTGGGTACCTGGAATCTTGAGTCGGTTGTTATAATAAACTGAGGAGTCGGATGGTTTTTGTAACAACTCCACAGCCTTGGTAAGAATTAGGCTAAGGAGTCGGAGAAATTTTGGGTACCTGGAGTTGGTGGGTTTCATAAATTGAGGAGTCGGATGATTTTTGTACCGACTAGACAGCTATGAGCCACGGTTTCTGGTTTTATTGGATTTGACTTCACGAGTCAAGGATGGTGCTTATAAACTGAAGTAGTACCTTGTGTTACATTATACAGATCTGTGAGGCCTGCAGGACTCCTCTTCACTGTCAGGTGGTTCAGATTATCTTTGCTTTCTCTGACATGTAATCGCTGCATTCATTTTTGTAATTAATTTTGAAAGCCCCTACTCCGTGGTGGTCTGCTGTTTTGTGTACAGAGTTCCCCTTCCTCTAGGTAGCACAGATTATCATGACTGGCATTGACCACAGTTCTCTTGCAGTTCTTACTACTGAAGCTACTGCCCAGTCTGCTTAAAGAGAATCTGTATTCTAAAATTCTTACAATAAAAAGCATACCATTCTATTCATTGTGTTCTCCTGGGCCCCTCTGTGCTATTTCTGCCACTCCCTGCTGCAATCCTGGCTTGTAATTGCCAGTTTTAGGCAGTGTTTACAAACAAAAGACATGGCTGCTAACCAGAGTGTGATAGGCTGAGAGGAGCTCAGTCTGTGACTCACACAGAGCCTGCAGGGGGCCTGGAGAGGGTGTGTATAGCTTCTATTCTATCACAAGCAGAGCAGCAAATTCCTGCCTGAGCCCGACAAAGCCATCAGAGGAAAGAGGATTAGATTATATAACAGAGATAATACAGCCACTGTGCAACTAGGAAAGGCTGCAGTAAGACAGACCACATTAGAACAGGTATAGGAACTTATAGGATAAAATAAATAAGGCTGAACATTTTGTTACAGAGTCTCTTTAAAGAGATGACATGTGACATAATGATATAAATGTGTATGTACAGTACTAAAAATATGTATTACCATGCTTTTTTGTACTTGTTTTATATTGCTGCCTGAAAGAGTTAATTTCTAGGCATGTATTTCTAGGCTTCTGTCTTGTTGGGAATATAGTAAACATCACTGATAAGCTAATTACAGCCATACAAGTTTTCCTGGCAGAATACAGCTTCCGAGAGCAGGGAGGGATAAGATACATGAGCTATTGACTTTTTTTCTTTTTGTAACTCTGGGACACTTAATAGGCTACCACTCATTAGAGGCCATAAAACATTCATCCTACTTTATAAATGTTTAAATATAAAATAAAACCATGAGATATCTAAAAAAAGTCATTTTTAGGAGTAGGAGGATAAATATAATTGTTTCTCATCAGTTTATTCTCCCCTCGTGTTCACTTTAAAGAGGAACTCAAGTGGAAATAATGTAACAAAAAAGTGCTTCATTTTTACAATAATTATGTATAAATGATTTAGTGTTTGCCTATTGTAAAATCTTCCCTCTCCCTGATTTATATTCTGACATTTATCACATGGTGACATTTTTTTACTTCTGGCAGGTGATGTCAGTGGAAGGAGATGCTGCTTGCTTTTTTTTAGCAGTTGGAAACAGCTGTTATTTCCCACAATGCAATGGGGTTCACAGACCGCAATCACACTGTGGGAGGGGATTCACCACAATATCAGCCATACAGCGCCCCCTGATGGTCTGTTTGTGAAAAGGTAAAGGTTTCTCATGGGAAAGGGGGTATCAGCTACTGATTGGGATAAAGTTCAATTCTTGGTCACAGTTCCTCTTTAACTCAGTATAGTATAATTTTGGCCGCTAGTCTAGTTTAGGGGGCCCAGCAGGAAACCTCCCACGGAACAGTTCTCCAATCACAGCACCCTCTCCAGCACAAAACGTTGTGATTGGCTGAATAGTGTGGGCGGAGTTTGCTACAACCTATCTGAAACCTGGCAGTTCGAGGAGGTGTCATCAATCCAATCACATTAGTTAAATTACCCTGAGGTTTCTTGCTGGGTCCCCTAAACTAGACTAGCGCCTAATGATAGGGACCCACTAACCTGCTGAGCCTTGTCTTCAGTGTGCCCAGGAAGGTCTCTTGCCAACTGTCCTGCTACTATTTATTGTTGTGACGTGCAGAACATTCCTCTCCCAGTGTGTACGGGGATCTCCTGCCCTCCTCAGGTGGCAAAGATCATCTGCGCTTCCTCTGCCTGCCAGTGACTACATTCCTGTTGTAATTACTTTCGTCTTGTGTGGCTCGTCGTCAGTGTGTGGTGTCCATATGGGGTGGGAGGGGGGGGGGGAGCTCTGGCCTTCTCAGGTACCACAGATTATACAGTAGTAACTGCCCCTGAATGGTAGTGACAGCACTCCTGCAGTTGTCATCTGACTGTAACCTGCTAGACTGTTCAGTGCTGTGTTTTTTACTTTGTTAGTGTCAGATAAATTGACCCCACCCCTCCCCTTCCTGCGCAGATCAATGCATTATGACATATTTGCTGTTTATATGGAATATCTGCTTATACCTGGTGAAGCTAATCATTATAAAGAGGAACTGTAGTGAAAAAAACATAATAAATAAAATTGTAGTCTTTTTTTTTGTTTTTTTTTCAATCTAAATGTATAAAAGCGCAGTGTTTACCCTTTATAAAATCTTCTTTCCTCTCTCTGAGGGCTGGTGCACACCAAGAGCGCTTCTGAGCGCTTTGAAAAGCGCTTGGCTAATGTATTTGAATGGGATGGATCACACCAGAGCGACGTGATTTTCTCCCAAAGAGAAATGCAGGTCCTGCAGCATTTCTGATGATTTCTGAGGCGATTTAGAAAAGTGGAATATCGCTCTGAAAAGCACTAGATCAGAGCGATATTCCAAGTGTTTTTGTTACAGAAGCTGTTCAGTTACAACAGTGTTCTCCCCAGAATTTTTTTCCAGCTGGGTGGCATGAAAAAGGAACCGGGTGGGGCATGATGGGGGAATGCAGGGCCAGTACTTCTCTGCACAACTCTGCTTACAGCATAGGAGGAGGTGAGCCGATGAAAGCCGGGTGCTCACCAAAACTAACCGGGTAGAGCACCCGGCTAAAAGAGCCTGGGGAGAACACTGTACAGCTCTACGGTGACAAAAAAAATGCGCTACACCAAAACACTCCGAAAATCGCTAGGCATGATCACTCTATACATGCCCAGAATCGCTCTGAAAAATCACTTTAAAAAGCGCTGAGCGTTTGCGATTACGTAGCACTTTTTGGTGTGCACTGGGGCATATTCACATTCTGAAATTCATCACAGGCAGCGACCGCTTTTGTCCTGTGAGAAGCAGCTCTGCAGAATGTTTGTGTTCTGAAGCCCATACTAAATTTACCTGTTCTCCCAGAATGCTCAGCAAGGGTGGGTTGGGGGTTGTTCTGCATAAACAGCCTAGGCTAAGCATCACTGGGTGGGTCCTCTTTAACTATCAAACTGTAATTGCTTCATTGCCTTTTGTCTGAGCGGACTGTCCCTGAGCCCCAGGAGGGCTCTATTTCTCCTGCAGCGTAGGCTGCATCTTTTTGCCAAAATTAATTACATCCAACGAACGCTTGCTTGCATTATTTTCCATGGCTGGGGATCCCCTCCTTTCCCAGGTGACAGATTTTTGTCTCTGATAATTGGTTGATCTTCTCCCGAGGTCCGGTCTGCTTGCTTGTTCTTTTTTCCCTTTAATGCTCAGTCCTTATGTGATAGACAGATTACCCCAATTCATCATTAGCCGGGTCAGACCTTCGGCGGCTTGCAAAGAGGTTTACTATAATCTTGTTTTTGTACGATTTCTTTTTTCCGCTTCCAGCCCTTACGTGGGCCTTTTATCTTGTGACTGGAGCCCTGCGTTCAGGACCCGGGCCCCCCAGCTGCTACGAGTTACATTCCTTCCCTAGTGTGCAGTATTTATGGGACCCCCTGCTCGACTCAGATGGCCGAGATTATCCTAAGCCCACTCTTGCTTCTTCTAAGTGATAAATTCCTTTTTAACAATTCTACATCTTTCCATTTTTTTTCTGCATTTGTAATCGCTTTGAAGCGCATTTGTGTAAGCGCGCTACACGAGTTTTGTGAACAAGACATATTTTGTCATGTTTAAACAATTTAAAGTGCTTCAGAAGATGTCAGTGCCTATATAAATACTAAACAATAATATTATCAGTTTTTGTAATTTATGCACACTGGAGAAACTAAATAACTGCGGTTAAAGGGGACCTGAACTCAGAACTTCCTCTCTGCTGTAAAAGATACGCAACAGCATAATAACCTAAAGAAAAGAATTTCTTTGTTACAGCTGATAGAAATCCTGCAGTAAATCTGCTGCATGTCTACTTGCTGCTTTCATGGAAGCAGACCTAGGGTTAACATCCTGTGTTTACAAATTAGCTGCTCTGCCATGACAGAGGAGATTCCTGAGCTGATACAGCTGCGAGATCAAATTACAACTTGTGATTAGACACAGATGAGGGAGGATTAGACAGGCTAAACTCTCTAAATACATACTGGGTGCATTTATCTCTGTTTTCCTTCTTTCCTGTGCAAGAGTTCAGGTCCAGTTTAACAATTCAGAGCTAGTATGGTTGAGGCGAGCCAGTGAGAAAGTCCAGAGGGTAAATCTGCTATTGAATTGGGTGGACAGCACCCCCTCAAACATTTGGGTTTTAGATATCGGCCAATTAGAATGCTTCAAGTTGGAGACCTTGCTGTGTTGTCAACAGGGCTGTGGAGTCTGAGTCGTGGTAATTTTGGGCATCCGGAGTTCGGGTCGAAATCGTTGTTTTCATAAACTGAGGAGTCGGAGTCGGATGATTTTTGTACAAAATCCACAGCCCTGTTAAGTATTAGACTAAGGAGTCGGAGTCGAGGAGTCGGAGTTGGGGCCGTTTTGGGTACCTGGAGTCGGAGTCGTGGTTTCATAAACTGAGGAGTTGGAGTTGGAAGATTTTTGTACCGACTCCACAGTAGGCAATGCACTTCTGATGTTCTTGCTTGTCGGCCACTATACACATTGTGAACGAGGCCTTAGGCCTGGAGCCCACTCTAGCTGATACAGCTACGCCTCGATTCCAAAAGCACTAGGCTAGTGAAAGGTGATTGGGTTACATCCACAGGATTGATTGCGATTTCCTGAAATTGCAATTACGGATCCTGCAGCATTGTTGGAGCGATTGCACTTCAAACAAAGTATACGTTTGATGCAAAATCGCATTTCAATCAGGGCTGTGGAGTCGATACAAAAATCTTCCAACTCCGACTCCTCAGTTTATGAAACCTCCGACTCCGGGTACCCAAAATGGCTCAGACTCCGACTCCTTAGTCTAATACTTGCCAGGGCTGTGGATGTTGTTCAAAATCATCCGACTCTTCAGTTTGTGAAATTTCCGACTCCGGGTACCCAAAATAGTTTCGACTCATCGACGCCGATTCTAACTCCGACTCCACAGCCCTGATTTTAATCACTGCAGTCTTGCAGCAATTTTACTGCAGAGAACCATCGAAAACAAAGAGAAAGTCGCAGTCGCTGTACAAATCGCTAGCATTAAATTCAAAAACATTTTAAAATCACCAGAATTCACTCAGGAAAACGCTGCTAAAATCGATAGCACAAAAACACTTGGTGCTTGCGTTTTGGGATTTCTAGTGGGCACAAGCCTTTAGTCCAATTTTGTTGAGAATTAACCCTTTTTTTGTTGCAGGAAATAAACTAAAGAAAGACCTGAAGAAACTTGCACAACTGGACAGCGACAGCTTTTTTTGTTGATCACTCCATCTGTTAGGTCTGTTGCACACAAATAGCGCTTCTGAACGCTTTTAAAAAGCAAAAAAACAAAAACAAAAAAAAGCGCTTGGCTAGTGTATTTGAATGGGATGGAGTTCACCAGAGCAATGTGATTTTTTTTTTTTCCCCCCAAACACAAACGCGGGTCCTGCAGCATTTCTGCTGATTTCTGAGGCGATTCAGCCTCAATGTTAAGTAAAGGAAAGTGGAAAATCACTCTGAAAAGTGCTACACCAGAGCGATTTTCCAAGCGTTTTTGTTAGAGAAGCTGTTCAGTTACAGCTGTACTGTAACAAAATTTAAAAAACCCTCCACCAAAACGCTCCAAAAATCGCTAGGCATGATTAGAAAATCGCTAGTCACATGCCTAGAATCGCTCTGAAAAATCACTTCAAAAGGCGCTGATCGTTTGCAATTACGATATCGCTTTTTGGTGTGCACTGGGCCTTAATATTGGTTATCCGAAGCATGGAGCTGAGAAGGCACACTGTAGAAGTAGAATAATTAGCTATAGAAAAGGCAGAATTTTTTTCCTAAATTTAATAAGCCAGCTGCAAGGCCTTGATTGCTAAATTACCGGACCATTGTTGCAGACTGGTGGATGCAGAGCGTTTGCCATGATCATGGGTTTTTTGTTCCTTCATATAAAATGAAACCGTTAACTAGCTAAAAATCTTTGCAATACTGAGTTCTTAAAGTGAACCAGAGGTGAGTGTTTTTTGGAGGTTGCCATATTTATTTCCTTTTAGGCCCCGTTTCCACCATCGCGAATCCGCATGCGCCTTGCGTATGCGGATTCGTATAGACAATATAAGTGAATGGGCCTGTTTCCACTTATGCGTCTGCGGGAGCGTTTTATTGTGCAGAGAAAATCTGCACGGAACACCCTGCAGAATTCGCCTGCGTGTGGAATGCAGGCGAATCGCACACAATGTATTTAATAGGGAAATCGCATGCGTTTTCCCCATGCGTTTTTTGCCGCTAATTCGCATGCGAATTCGCATAGGTACCAATGTAAATTCACACAGGCAGTGACATGGTTAAAATTGCATATACCCTCACCTATGCGAATTCGCATGCGAATTCGCGGCAAAAAACGCATGCGGAATCGCATCTGCATGCGATTTCATCAGCGGTGGAATCCAGGCGATTCCGCACCGCAATAGTGGAAACGAGCCCTCAAGCAATGCCAGTTGCCTGGCTGTCCTGCTGATCCTCTGCCTCTAATACTTTCAGCCCCTGAACAAGCATGCAGCAGATCAGGTGTTTCTGACATTGTCAGATTAGCTTCATGCTTGTTTCTAGTGTTATGCAGACACTACTGCAGGCAAATAGACCGGCAGGGCTGCCAGGCAACTGGTATTGTTTAACAGGAAACAAATATAGCTCCCTCCTTATCACTCTCACCTCGGGTTCCCTTTAAAGCCTCGTTGGCACTAGATGCACTTTGGTTTGATCACATGGTATAAGCGCTTGCGTTTTGCTAATTGTGGGGACACTAGTTGTGTAATGTCAATCTCTGTTCTCGGTAGTGCTATCCGATTTTCATAAACACTGCATGAAGCATTTTTCCAGCAATTCTGTTTATGTTCCATCCAACACAATCAATCGAGTGGGACTTGGCAAGTGCAAGAGAAATCACATAGCAAGCTCAATTGCACTACCTGCAAACTGGGGCTTTATGTTTCACATCCTGTTATAACCGGATCGCAAGGAAACGGAGGGATTATATTCTAATTGGGTGTTACATGGGTGATGCAATATTTGTAGTGCATAAAAAGCATGCTTAACCGCACTGCACATTGTCCGGTGAGGCACTGCACTTCCGGTTACACACTGTGCCACTAAAGTGCTTTTATTTTGCCTAAAATTGAAACATGTACCGTGGACTGAACTCTTGCACAGGACCGGGGCCGGTACAAAAATCATCCAAATCCGACTCCTTAGTTTATGAAACTACTGACTCCGGGTACCCAAAATTGCTCCTTCTCAAACTCCTGGACTCCGACTCCTTAGTCTAATACTTAGCAGGGTTGTGGATTTGGTACAAAAATCATCCGACTCCCGACTCCTCAGTTTATGAAACTTCTGACTCCAACTCCACAGCCCTGCACAGGACAGAAGGAAAACAGAGAAAAATGCACCCTGTATGTATTTACATACAGGGTGCGTTTCTAATTCCCCCCTCCTCTGTGACTAATCATAAGTGTCATTTGAAGTCTCTGTGCTGTCAGCTCAGGAATCGGGCAGTCCTCGGCAGACCAGCTAATTGGTGAACACAGGATGTTAACAATATGTCTGTTTCCACAAAAGCAGGAAGTAGACACACTGCAGATTTATTGCAGGATTTGTATCAGCTGTATCAAAGAAATGTTTTTTTATAGGTTATTAAGCTGTTGCTTCTCTTTTAGAGCAGAGAGGAAGTTCTGAGTTCAGGTCCACTTTAACACTTGTTAACAGCACTTTCATTCTATTCAGGAGATAGAAGTTTTGCTTCAGCAGTCTATCAGTGGAAAAACAGCAAGCTGACCAGAACACTGTAATCGGTTTGCTGAAAGACTTACTACAAATTTACTTGTAAAGTAGTCCATTGTTTACATTGTAATATTTGCCTTTCTTTGAAGTGCCGCAGTTTTGGCATTTACCATCTTGACGTGTGTTTACTTTCCATTATTTGTCTTTTCATGACGTAGCGCTTATTTGATTCGTACCGTAGAGTCCCGATTATCCGGAACTAAATTAACCAGCAGTCTCAAGCAACCAACACAAATCGCAGGCAGTCATCATAGTGGTGATGGCCGACTTCTTTAAGGTCCGTACACACGCCGGACTGGAGGCAACGACGGGTCCGTCGTCACCTCCCGCTGGGTGGGCGTTCCAGCGACGGTCCGGCATGTGTACAGTCTGTCGGCGGACTGATACGGCTGTTTCTGAGCGATCGGCCGGGCGGAATGCTCAGAAGCAGCCGTATCAGTCCGCCGACAGCGCGTACACACGCCGGACTGTCGTTGGAACGCCCACCCAGCAGGAGGTAACGACGGACCCGTCGTTGCCTCCAGTCCGGCGTGTGTACGGACCTTTAGGCTGTTTGTGGGCTCTGCTGTGCTTAAAGTGACCCCGAGGTTAGAGGGATATGGGGGCTGCCATATTTATTTCCTTTTAAGCAATACCAGTCGTTCCTTTTTCAGCGATAGCGCTCTAGTGTTTGTACGGAGTTTTAGAGATGTGCAATAAAGTTTTATTGATTGAACTGTAGCTGCTTGCCTAATGTTTCTCACCAATCTTTTGTATCCGTGTCGGCCGGCTCGAGCCACAGTAGGTTCTATGGATTTGTGTTTTTCCTCCGTGGTAATTGTGGTTACCTTTCTTTCTTCACTCTGGGCCCATATGCAATTCACTTTTTTTTCTCCTTTGTTTTCACCTGGGAGATAATTTTTCAGCTTCGATTTAAAATAACTTTTCAGCACTTTGCAATGGAAGAAGTACCAAAAAGTAGGTGAATAAGTACTATAAAATGATTTTGATTACCGTATATTCCGGTGTATAAGACTAGGCGTATGAGACGACCCCCCAACTTTTCCAGCTAAAATATAGAGTTTGGGATAGACTCGCCGCATAAGACTTCCTCTCTTACAATGCACAATACAAATTTAAAAAAAATCACATACTTGCTTCACTACAGTCCTCAGCAGGGAGATCTGAGAGGCGGTAACAGGATAGGCCGTATCACCCGGCATCAATGTCACCCGGCGTATAAGACGGCCCCTGACTTGTCAGATGATTTTCATGGGTTAAAAAGTAGTCTTATACGCCAGAATATACTGTATTTGTTTGCATGCTGGTGGTTTCAAAGGTATTTTATTGACAATTTTGAAAATATCACTTGAAGGGGCCCATACACCTAACGATTTTCCCGCGGATATACAGCCGTTTCGATCAGTGATCGAAACGGCTGTGAAATCGCTGCGCACACCGCTGAGAGAACGATCGACTTCCGTCCGAAATCAATCGTTCCCGTTGATACCCGTCGACCCATCCGTGCAGAAAATTTTCCTTGGTCGCCGGCGGGTCGGGAGTGCGTCATTAGCGGCGTTCGAATGCCCGACGACCGACGCAATACAGCGGGTATACATTACCTGTTCCGGCCGGCGCGAGTCCCGTCTTCTTCTCCGCTTCGGGCTCCAGAGCTACACAGAGCTTCCTCTCCCGGCAGGAAGTTTAAACAGTAGAGCGCCCTCTACTGTTTAAACTTCCCCTGGACAGGAAGTTCAGTAGCAGGAGCGGAGAAGAAGACCGGGGGACTCGCGCCGGCCGGAACAGATAATGTATGCGGGGGGGGGGGGGGGGGGGGGGGGTTGGGGGGGGCGGCAGCTCCACAGATTGTGAACGGTTTCAGGCTGAAATCGGTTCACAATCTGTTTGCAGTAAAGGTAGCCATACGATCCCTCTCTGATCAGATTCGATCAGAGAGGGATCTATCTGTTGGTCGAATCTGATGGCAAATTGACCAGTGTATGGCCACCTTAAGAGAAAACTCAGGAGAAAATGTTTGTATATGGGCCTCAGTATCTCCAGCCAGTTCTTAGGTTACTAGTTTGGATGAGGAACTTATCTTTGATGGTCCCAATGAGCCACTACAAATGTTATATTTAGATGAAAGCCTCAGTGTTTCAGTTTCCTAGAGGGAAAGGGAACAGTGTTTATTTCTGTATGTAAAGGTGCTGCTAAAGTTGTGATTGCTGAGATCTTCTAGACATCAGGCTCTGGTCCCTCTGAAAGCTGCCTTTTTTTTTTTTTTTTACCAAAAAGGGTTTATTGAGCATGTAAGAAAAGGTCACAACGTACAATACTATATGCAGTATGGTTTACAGCAGTAAAGAGGGTAAACGTTATATGCCTAGGTACATCAAAGAAAAGAAAGTCTGTGCACATGTTTTTCAAGTGGTTATAGAAGACTAGGCAGCCAATGGCTAGATGTGATACTTTCTTTGCACTTTAAGGATAAGAAGTGGCCACTTAAATTATACAAAGCGTATTGTTGGACAGAGTATCTATATTTGCATGCACCCAACCTGTTTAGTTGCTTTTAGCTGGTTATCTGAAAGTTGCCTTTACATATGGTCTCTCACACTGCGTAAGATTCTGCGAAAACACATCTTACAATTAATGGAAAAAAAAATGGTGACTGGTTGCATTACAGAATTGAATAGGTTCTCAAATCAAATTCAAAATTCAAATTCCTTATTGCTGCAGTGTTCCTTTCCATATTGGGAAACTTACTTTTTGGTTTCTTTGGCGCCGTTTGTGGTGATTAAATCCAGGGCTTTGGATTCAAAGCAATTTTTGGGTACCTGGAGTCAGTGGTTTCATAAACTGAGGAGTTGGAGTCGGGACGATTTTAGTATCGACCCCACAGCCCTGATTAAATCTGTATGTTAGTTTAATGAAAGTCTATAGCTCAATCTACACGATACGATTCTTTGTACGACTCAATTACGATTCTATTTACGATTCGATTAAATCCGACATGTCCGTTCGGGATTCGATACAATTCAATTTGCTATTGTTTTGCAATGGCAAATCGAACTGAATCGAATCTCGATTGGACATGTCAGATTTAATCGAATCATAAATAGAATCGTAATCGAATCGTACAAAGAATCGTATCATGTAGATTGGGCTTAATGCCGGATACTCACGACAGGTAATCTGAGAGGAAGGATGTAGCATCATGTGTACTTGTACAAACTGCTCTCGATCGATAACAGGATCGATTTTCTCATGCTAACTTTAGAAAACTGATCATGTTATCGAACTGGAGCAGATCAGACATGACGGAAATAAATGTCCGATTCCCATCAATCAAACGGGAATTACATCTTATGTACCATTGTAAGCAACCATGTGTTTACATTTATTTACGTATACATTCTGGATTTTCCTAAGCTGAAACGATTGTTCATAATCATTATGGGAGGATGTCCCTCCTCTCCCTTTCACCTGGGAATCATAGGGGACTATGGGTGGACCGCCACCACTAAACCTAAGTGCACACTGCGTGCACACTGAGGGGGACGTGGAGGCTACCATATTTACTGTATTTTCTGTTAAACAACACTGGTTGCGTGGCAGCCCTGCTGAGCTCTCTGGCTGCAGTAGTGGCTGAATCACACACCTGAACCAAGCATGCAGCTAATCCAATCACACTTCAGTCAGAAACATCTGTTTTGCGTTAAGAATCTATTGCTATAAGTATTGAAAGCAGAGGATCAGCAGGACTCAAAATAAATCAATGTCAGCCTCCATATGTCTCTCACCTCTCAAAGTGTACCTGAACTCTTGGACAGGACAGAGAGAAATGTATGTACGGTATTTGGAGAGTTTAGCCTATGTAATTCCCCCTGATCTGTGATTTATCACACATTGTAATCTCTCACCTGTGTCAGTTGACTGCCACGACAGAGCAGCTAATTTGTAAACACAGGATGTTAACCCTATGTCTGCTTCCATGAAAGCAGGAAGTAGACACACTGCAGATTTATTGCAGGATTTGTATCAGCTATGACAGAAATATTTTACTTTTAGGCTGGCCACTAACGGTCCAATTTCTAGCGAAAAATTGTTCGAGCGATCAGAAATTCTGATCGGATTGGTCGTAAATAATCTCCATTGGTGGACACAATCGATTATGAACGAGTGAAAAAAATGTCGCCCGAATGAATTTTCGTCGAACGAAAATTTGGTATTTTCTTGGTGGTTGTGATAGATAGGAAGCAATGATTGGTTAGTTGATGGTGTAGTGAACGATTTTTCGACCTATCAGAATTTCTGATCGCTCGAATGATTTTTCGCTAGAAATTGGACCGTTAGTGGCCAGCTTAAGGCTGCTTTCTCAGTGGGACGTTACAGGCGCACGTTAGTACAGCCTGTAACACTCCCCCAACGCACAGCAATGTAACACAAGTGGGCTGTTCAGTGCCCACGTTGCGTTACATGTAACGCTGCACGTTGTAGTGAAAGTGCAGCATGCTGTGCGTTCTAGCAGCTTTAGCCACGTTAGACTGTTTGCACATGCTCAGTGGGGGCCAAGAGCAGGCGGGGAGATGCCGCTACGGTAGCCGCGCACATGGATACTTAATGCACTGCACTGGCGGCCGCTGATTGGCGGGCAAGACCACGTGATGCGGAGTGTCTCGCTCCGCATCACGTGGTCCCGCCGGCCAATCAGCGCCACTCTGGGAGACCTTATACGGATAGAGCCGCCTAACGCGGCTCACTGTAACGTCCTCTCCCGCACCACCATACGTTGCGTTAGGGGCACGTTATGCGACCATAACGTCCCCTAAAACGCAACGTCTTAGTGTGTAAGTAGCCTAAATGTTATGCTGTTGCTTATCTTTTAGAGCAGAGAAGGGAGTCCTGAGTTCAGGTCCGCTTTTAATAAATTTAGTTTTAATGATCCTAAACCTGTGTGACTAATTTTTTCTTATCTTTTATTTTCAGGAGGCAAACGTTTATCAGGGACGTCTGTCTCGAGATGTACATCATTTGAACACGCCTATTATTTACGACTTTCTGATCAGACACCATCAAGATGAGTGTCAAAGGGAAAGGTTTCCCCTTGGACCTAGGGGGAAGCTTTACTGAGGATGCACCGAGGCCCCCAGTTCCCGGGGAGGAGGGTGAACTGGTCACAGCGGATCCACGGCCACCCAGCCACAACTACCATTCTGCAAAAATCGATGGGATCAAAAACGAGACGTCCACAGCGACGCCAAGGCGTTCGGACCTCGACTTGGGCTACGAACCCGAGGGCAGCGCTTCGCCAACACCACCTTATGTAAAATGGGCTGAATCCTTGCATTCTCTGTTGGACGACCAGGATGGGATTAACTTGTTCAGAACTTTTTTGCAACAAGAAAACTGTGGGGATTTGCTGGATTTTTGGTTCGCTTGTAGCGGCTTTCGAAAGCTGGAGCCCAGTGACTCCAAGGTGGAAAAACGGCTCAAACTGGCCAAAGCGATCTACAAAAAGTACATTCTGGACAATAATGGGATCGTCTCCCGACAGATCAAACCAGCAACAAAGAGTTTTATCAAGGATTGTGTGATGAGGCAGCAGATCGAAGCGGATATGTTTGACCAGGCCCAGATGGAAATCCAGTCCATGATGGAGGACAATACTTACCCCGTGTTCCTGAAGTCGGATATCTATTTGGAGTACACGACGCTAGGCGGAGAGAGCCCTAAGATCTACAGCGACCACAGCTCGGGTTCTGGGACGGGGAAGGGTCCGGTTGGTTATTTGCCAACGCTTAATGAAGACGAGGAATGGAAGTGCGACCAAGGGGTGGAGGATGACTGTGAACGAGAGTCTATTTCCTCTAATAGGATTAATCAAAAACTCATTTTAGAAGCTGCGTCACATTGCCCGGCACCGCCTAGACGTCTGAGCGATGGAAGGGAGTTTAGGTATGTCTTCTGTATTACATTTTTCAGCTTCTGTTTGCAGTGTGCTACCGCTGTGTACTAAACAGAAATGGCATGAAGTGCAATCTTACGCCATCAGCAGTTAGATCAGGCTGTGCTTTAATCACAATCACATGCTGCTCCTCTGCCTGGCTGTCAGGCTCACACACAGCCCAACCACTTTTCAAACTTGGTCTGTTGGAAGGCAGTTGGCGTGTGTAGCGACGGGCTTCTGAGTGGTGTACTACTCGAATTTGGAATTCAAACAAAGTTTAACTACTCCACGTGGGACCGCGGGATAGGGGGTGATAAGTTACCCAGAAGTCCATGGATCCTATGCGACTCATTGCTGTCATACACGGACCTATGGGACGCCGGAAGGAGGAAGTGCGATAGTGAGTGGTGTAACGCGTCCCATAGGTCGCGTATGACAGCAATGAGTCGCATAGGATCCAGGGACTTCTGGGTAACTTAACCCCCCCCCCATCCCGCCGTCCCACGTGGCGTAGTTAAACTTGGTTAGAATTCCAAATTCTAGTAGTACACCACTCAGAAGCCCATCGCTGGGCGTGTGTACGGCTGGCAAACAACCAGACGACCAACTGATAACAGGTTGTTTACCAGATCCAACCGGTGGATCAATCTGCCCAACTGTCATGCAGGTTAGGTGTGTACAAGTCTTTAGAACAACTTTATTTTTGAATGCAGACATGTTGTTTAGCTTGCACGCGCAGTATTTAAGTGAGTTTGTTGTTCAGTTGATTGGCGCGTGTACGTTCTTGTTGTGTAAACTACTTGTTGTGCAGTTGTTCAGGCTGTGCGTTTGGTTGTGTTGAAGAATACCTTAGTTCTTATTAAAATCTAAAAATGATGCCCTGTGTGTGGGGAGGTGTGCATAGGCTTACTGCACCTCCCGTTGCCTGGGGTCTGCCTCCATTCACCCGCATTGCCTTCCGTTTATTCTCTTCCTGGTCGGCGACCTTTGCCCCGGAAATACTGTGCTGCGCGTGGTGTCCTCTTGTGGATGCTAGTGACCACGCACACCCGCTTGTGCCATGACGTACCCGGCACACACAAGCCGCCCCAAGGGACACCATGCGCAGCACAGTATTTCCGGGGCAAAGGTCGCCGACCAGGAAGAGGATAACGGAAGGTAATGCGGATGAATGGAGGCAGACCCCGGGCCACGGGAGGTGCAGTAAGCCTTTGCGCACCTACCCAAAAACACACACACACACACGGCATCATTTTTGGATTTTAATAAGGAGTAAGGTATTCTTTAAGTTGGGCGGGTGTATGAGCCTTTAAACAACTGGAAGGAAGGGGAGGAGCACCCAATCGGGAATTTTTTATGTAGGACGCAATAACATTGCGCTTACTGGTATACAAAGATTAAAAGCATCTCATGGGCATGCATCAAACATTGCAGTGTGCTTCTTGGTACATCTGCCTTGGCCAGTAGCTATCAAGTCCCAACTAAAGTAAGGTAAGCAGGCCGTCACCCTGGTGTCTGTGGTGCCAGTGACGTCACTAAACGTGTCACGTGTCCATGCATTCGTCAGGTGCGCACCTGCTTTCCTTACTCCGGCTGGGACTCGACCGCTGCTGGCCACGGTGGTTGTACCAGCAAGCATCCTGCGATGATTTGGGCGCATGCCCATGAGATGCTTTTATTCTTTGTATACCAATAAGTACAATGTTATTGCGTCCTAAATAAAAACATGACATATTTCATGGTTGGAGCACTCCTCCCCTCCTTCCTCTTACTGTTATTTACTGTAGGTTTTGTCTTTTTTGTATAGTTTGGTATTTTTCTAGCCAGATCCAAACTTCTAGAGATCTTTAAGGGTGCCCATTAGCGGTACAATTTTTTCACCAAATGCGATCTTTTAATGCGATTTTTCCGATCGTATTGTAGAGAAAATTTGCCGTTTTATGAAGGCAGTCAGTAGTGAATGATTGTTTGCACGATTGCTTTATAGGTTAAAAACAATCTGAAAGTTAGAAAATATGATTGAATTTGAAGAAAGAATCATTCAGTAAATGTGAGCATTCGATAATTGCCTTCAGATTACTTACGATCATTCAAATCGCATCGAAAGATCGCATTTAGTGAACAATTGTACCGTCAGTGGGCAGTTTTACACTGATGTTGTTTTGGCAGAAATTGTGCTCAATGAGCTGCAAATAATTATTTATTATTAATTTATAAAGCGCCAACATGTGGTGCTGTACGAAGTAAGAAAACAAAAAAGGGGTACATAATGATACAGACAATGATACACGTTAGATATGGACACTGGTACAAAATACAGAACTAATAATTACAATGACAGATGCAACATGAGTAAAACGTATAACGGATTGCAAGCTGAAAAATTAATAACTAATTCCAAGACACAATAGGGGGAGAGAGCCCTGCCCTAGCCAGCTTACATTCTAAAGGAATGGGGAAACAAGAGGGAAAATGTGCAGTATATGTACGTGTTATCTAGTAAGGAGTAAAACTTGGCCAGAGGTGAAAAGGTGAACTGAAATAAGGTAGAGCATAAGCTTGTTGGAAAAAAAGTGGGTTTTGAGAGAGCATTTAAAGATTTCAAAGGTTGGAGAGTGACTGATGAGTTGTGGCAGAGGATTCCAGAGGAGGGGTGAAGCACGTGAGAAATCTTGAACATGATGGTGAGGAGGTAATTCTAGAGGAGGACAGAAGAAGCTCCTGTGCAGATCTGAGATTGCGATTGGGTTGGTATCTGGAAACGAGTGATTAGAAGTACACAGGAGAGAATTCCAGCACAGGTGGCATTGTTTTGGCCTGTTCTCAAGCTGTGTAAGTTTGTATAATCGCGTCCAAGCTTTGAATTTTTGGCTTATCATTAAACATCCCAGGAAACAGTTAGTGGTGATTTCGGCAGTGATGCGGAGTTACGGCAGAACAATGCTGCTTTCCCTCTTGTTTGAATATCACAGATATATTGTATATAATGAGGAGGGGATCGTGAGATGCTAATGATTCTGAATGGATTTACATTTTTATGCAAAGGTTATGCAAACATTTGCTGAAGCCACATACCTATCCTGGCCGTTTATCGATTTGGTCACGCTTTTCTGTTAACCCTTTAGCAGCTTCAGTAGAGTTATCTCGTTTGAGATAAGTGTGCTGCTTTTGACCTCAGTCGGCAGAACTGGTTGTGCTGTAAATTCTTGGAATGCGTTGATCTCTCTCTACTAGCAGAACATATAAAAACTGAAAGCAGAAGTCCTCTGTTATTGTCTCACACTGCCCCCTAGTGACACGTGGCCATACATACACATTACAGCAGTACTAATTAGGAGCAAGGAAATGTAACAAAGGAGAACTAAAAAAAAAAAATTAAAAATTAAGAGCACTTGGCCTGGAGCACTTGCAAGCCACTAAATGAATTGGCTGCTAAAGGGGTTAATTTAAGTGATATGAACTCTAGGGTGCCAGTAGCTCTGTGGTTGCTTTTGACTAGGAACTGGGCAGGATTTTCGGGGAGGTGTACACTGTCTCAGCACTAATTTCTAAGTATCATTGCAGAGATTTGGCTCTACAGGCTCTTGTTTACACATTTGGTTTCCTAGCATTTAAAGTGTAACTGTCAGGCATAAAATCAAAAATCAATCAATGAACATATGGCTATGATAGGATTAGATTGTGAGCTCCTCTGAGGACAGTCAGTGACATGACTATGTACTCTGTAATATGCTGCAGATGTCGTCAGCGCTATATAAATACATAATAATATGGCAGGACATTAAGCCCGGTCTACACGGGGAGATGTAGCAATCCGGCGGCTCGATTAGCTGCCGGATTGCCTCTTCCGCATCCCCGCCCGCTGTGTGTGCGCCGGATTCGATTCCCCGCGCCGCTTATCTTCCGCTCGATTCCCTGCCATTGCCCCCCGCGGGGAGCGAGCAGGGAATCGGCGGTGAGCAGATCCGTCCTGTCGGATCTTATCAATCGAGCCGCATCAGCGGCTCGATTGATAAGGAACATCGCGGCCGCATCTACGCGTGTACATGCGGCTTTAGACTATAACTATGGTAGGATTAGATTGTGAGCTCCAGTGAGGACAGTCAGTGATATGACTATGTACTCTGTAAAGTGCTGCAGGAGAGGTCAGTGCTATATAAATACATAATAATAATAATATGGTAGGACATTGTGATTGTGAGCTCCAGTGAGGACAGTCAGTGATATGACTATGTACTCTGTAAAGTGCTGCAGGAGATGTCAGTGCTATATAAATACATAATAATAATAATATGGTAGGACATTAGACTATCGATTGTGGTAGGATTAGATTGTGAGCTCCTCTGAGGAAAGCCAGTGACATGACTATGTACTCTGTAAAGTGCTGCAGAAGATGTCAGTGTGAAATACACAAGCTAGAATCTAAGTGTGTGTGTGTGTAATAGGCCTGAAAGATAAATCGAAATTAAACCGAAATCGTGATCACCTAGCTCACAATTTCTGAATTGTCAAAGTGGCAAGTTCCGTGATTAAGTTATTTCCACATGGGGGAAGTTTAAAGAATCGGCTTCCAACTTCCCCCAAGTCCGGCCCGTGCGGCCTGCAGCATTGGCAGTGTTGGAAATACCTTCTGGCAGGAGTCGAATGCTTTTTGTCCTCTCTCGCCGTCTCTTGTGCGCGGCATACTTCCTGGATCATGTGACATACAGGAAGTATGCCGCGCATTAGGGTCTGCAGGAGGCGAAGTGAATAGATGGGCATCGCTGGACTCGTGTTGGAAGATATGTACAGCAGTGCTGCAGCTTGGGGGACAGGGGGCACAGAGAGAGACCCAGGGGGTGCACAGAGAGAGGAGAACAGAGGCGCAGATGGGAAACAAAGCTTAAAAAGAGTCTGATGCGAGAATAAATCTTGCTTCAGACCTCCTAGATAGCAGGGGCACGTGTGCCCCTGCTAAACCGCCGCTATACCGCGGCTTAACGGGAGTCCCTTCACCCCCAAATCCCTCTCCGTGCAGCGGGGGAGCGCTTCCTGGTTGGGGCAGGGCTAACCGCTGCAGCCCTGCCCCACGCGCGTCTGTCAGCGCGTATCTCCGCCTCTCCCCCGCCCCTCTGTCTTCCTTCACTGAGAGGGGCGGGGGAGAGGCGGTGATGCGCGGCTGATAGACGCGACTGGAGGCAGGACTGCAGCCGTTAGCCCTGCCTCCAGGAGCGACCAAGTCTGCGACCAAGTGTCGCAGTGGGGGGTTTGGGGGTGAAGGGACCCCCGTTTAGCGGCGCGTATGCGGTGGTTTAGCAGGGGCACACGTGCCCCTGCTAACTATGAGCTCTGAAGTGAGATTTATTCTCGCTTCAGAGTCTAGTTGAAGGAAATCGTGAATTGAATCGAAATTGTGATTTCGGACAGAAATCGCTCAATTCAATTTTTTTTCCAAAATCGTTCAGGCCTAGTATGTAATGTTGCTGTGTGTACAGTGTGTGTACAGTGTGTGTACAGTGTGTGTACAGTGTGTGTACAGTGTGTGTACAGTGTGTGTACAGTGTGTGTACAGTGTGTGTACAGTGTGTGTACAGTGTGTGTACAGTGTGTGTACAGTGTGTGTACAGTGTGTGTACAGTGTGTGTGTGTACACAGTGTGTGTGTGTGTACACAGTGTGTGTGTGTGTACACAGTGTGTGTGTGTGTGTACACAGTGTGTGTGTGTATGTGTACACAGTGTGTGTGTGTGTGTGTGTGTGTGTGTACACAGTGTGTGTGTGTGTGTACACAGTGTGTGTGTGTGTGTACACAGTGTGTGTGTGTGTGTGTGTGTGTACACAGTGTGTGTGTGTGTGTGTGTGTACACAGTGTGTGTGTGTGTGTGTGTACACAGTGTGTGTGTGTGTGTGTGTACACAGTGTGTGTGTGTGTGTGTACACAGTGTGTGTGTGTGTGTGTACACAGTGTGTGTGTGTGTGTGTACACAGTGTGTGTGTGTGTGTGTACACAGTGTGTGTGTGTGTGTACACAGTGTGTGTGTGTGTGTGTACACAGTGTGTGTGTGTGTATACAGTGTGTGTGTGTGTACACAGTGTGTGTGTGTGTACACAGTGTGTGTGTACACAGTGTGTGTGTGTATACACAGTGTGTGTGTGTGTGTGTGTACACAGTGTGTGTGTGTACACAGTGTGTGTGTGTACACAGTGTGTGTGTGTACACAGTGTGTGTGTGTACACAGTGTGTGTGTGTACACAGTGTGTGTGTGTACACAGTGTGTGTGTGTACACAGTGTGTGTGTGTACACAGTGTGTGTGTGTACACAGTGTGTGTGTGTGTACACAGTGTGTGTGTGTGTGTACACAGTGTGTGTTGTGTGTGTACACAGTGTGTGTGTGCACAGTGTGTGTGTACACAGTGTGTGTGTACACAGTGTGTGTGTACACAGTGTGTGTGTACACAGTGTGTGTGTACACAGTGTGTGTGTACACAGTGTGTGTGTACAGTGTGTGTGTGTATAGTGTGTGTGTGTATAGTGTGTGCAGTGTGTGTGTGCAGTGTGTGTGTACAGTGTGTGTGTACAGTGTGTGTGTACAGTGTGTGTGTACAGTGTGTGTGTGCGTGTGTACAGTGTGTGTACAGTGTGTACAGTGCGTGTGTACAGTGTGTGTGTACAGTGCGTGTGTACAGTGCGTGTGTACAGTGCGTGTGTACAGTGCGTGTTTACACAGTGCGTGTGTGTACAGTGTGTGTGTGTGTGTGTACAGTGTGTGTGTGTGTGTGTACAGTGTGTGTGTGTGTGTGTGTGTACAGTGTGTGTGTGTGTGTACAGTGTGTGTGTGTGTGTGTGTGTACAGTGTGTGTGTGTGTGTACAGTGTGTGTGTGTGTGTACAGTGTGTGTGTGTGTACAGTGTGTGTGTGTGTACAGTGTGTGTGTGTGTGTACAGTGTGTGTGTGTGTGTACAGTGTGTGTGTGTGTGTAGTGTGTGTGTGTGTGTGTACAGTGTGTGTGTGTACAGTGTGTGTGTGTACAGTGTGTGTGTGTACAGTGTGTGTGTGTGTGTGTGTACACAGTGTGTGTGTACAGTGTGTGTGTGTGTACAGTGTGTGTGTGTGTACAGTGTGTGTGTGTGTGTACAGTGTGTGTGTGTGTGTGTACAGTGTGTGTGTGTGTGTACAGTGTGTGTGTGTACAGTGTGTGTGTGTGTACAGTGTGTGTGTGTGTGTGTGTACAGTGTGTGTACAGTGTGTGTGTACAGTGTGTGTGTGTGTGTGTGTGTGTACAGTGTGTGTGTGTACTGTGTGTGTGTGTGTACTGTGTGTGTGTGTGTACAGTGTGTGTGTGTGTGTGTGTACAGTGTGTGTGTACAGTGAGTGTGTGTGTACAGTGTGTATGTGTGTGTGTGTACAGTGTGTGTGTGTGTGTACAGTGTGTGTGTGTGTACAGTGTGTGTGTGTAGTGCAATGAGCTGCAAATAATTATTTATTATTAATTTATAAAGCGCCAACATGTGGTGCTGTACGAAGTAAGAAAACAAAAAAGGGGTACATAATGATACAGACAATGATACACGTTAGATATGGACACTGGTACAAAATACAGAACTAATAATTACAATGACAGATGCAACATGAGTAAAACGTATAACGGATTGCAAGCTGAAAAATTAATAACTAATTCCAAGACACAATAGGGGGAGAGAGCCCTGCCCTAGCCAGCTTACATTCTAAAGGAATGGGGAAACAAGAGGGAAAATGTGCAGTATATGTACGTGTTATCTAGTAAGGAGTAAAACTTGGCCAGAGGTGAAAAGGTGAACTGAAATAAGGTAGAGCATAAGCTTGTTGGAAAAAAAGTGGGTTTTGAGAGAGCATTTAAAGATTTCAAAGGTTGGAGAGTGACTGATGAGTTGTGGCAGAGGATTCCAGAGGAGGGGTGAAGCACGTGAGAAATCTTGAACATGATGGTGAGGAGGTAATTCTAGAGGAGGACAGAAGAAGCTCCTGTGCAGATCTGAGATTGCGATTGGGTTGGTATCTGGAAACGAGTGATTAGAAGTACACAGGAGAGAATTCCAGCACAGGTGGCATTGTTTTGGCCTGTTCTCAAGCTGTGTAAGTTTGTATAATCGCGTCCAAGCTTTGAATTTTTGGCTTATCATTAAACATCCCAGGAAACAGTTAGTGGTGATTTCGGCAGTGATGCGGAGTTACGGCAGAACAATGCTGCTTTCCCTCTTGTTTGAATATCACAGATATATTGTATATAATGAGGAGGGGATCGTGAGTGTGTGTGTGTGTGTGTGTGTGTACACAGTGTGTGTGTGTGTGTGTGTACACAGTGTGTGTGTGTGTGTGTGTACACAGTGTGTGTGTGTGTGTGTGTACACAGTGTGTGTGTGTGTGTGTACACAGTGTGTGTGTGTGTGTACACAGTGTGTGTGTGTGTGTGTACACAGTGTGTGTGTGTGTATACAGTGTGTGTGTGTGTACACAGTGTGTGTGTGTGTACACAGTGTGTGTGTACACAGTGTGTGTGTGTATACACAGTGTGTGTGTGTGTGTGTGTACACAGTGTGTGTGTGTACACAGTGTGTGTGTGTACACAGTGTGTGTGTGTACACAGTGTGTGTGTGTACACAGTGTGTGTGTGTACACAGTGTGTGTGTGTACACAGTGTGTGTGTGTACACAGTGTGTGTGTGTACACAGTGTGTGTGTGTACACAGTGTGTGTGTGTACACAGTGTGTGTGTGTACACAGTGTGTGTGTGTGTACACAGTGTGTGTGTGTGTGTACACAGTGTGTGTTGTGTGTGTGC